>NW_024871451.1:0-5000 GCF_019054845.1 Dipodomys spectabilis
CTAACCCTAACCCTAACCCTAACCCTAACCCTAACCCTAACCCTAACCCTAACCCTAACCCTAACCCTAACCCTAACCCTAACCCTAACCCTAACCCTAACCCTAACCCTAACCCTAACCCTAACCCTAACCCTAACCCTAACCCTAACCCTAACCCTAACCCTAACCCTAACCCTAACCCTAACCCTAACCCTAACCCTAACCCTAACCCTAACCCTAACCCTAACCCTAACCCTAACCCTAACCCTAACCCTAACCCTAACCCTAACCCTAACCCTAACCCTAACCCTAACCCTAACCCTAACCCTAACCCTAACCCTAACCCTAACCCTAACCCTAACCCTAACCCTAACCCTAACCCTAACCCTAACCCTAACCCTAACCCTAACCCTAACCCTAACCCTAACCCTAACCCTAACCCTAACCCTAACCCTAACCCTAACCCTAACCCTAACCCTAACCCTAACCCTAACCCTAACCCTAACCCTAACCCTAACCCTAACCCTAACCCTAACCCTAACCCTAACCCTAACCCTAACCCTAACCCTAACCCTAACCCTAACCCTAACCCTAACCCTAACCCTAACCCTAACCCTAACCCTAACCCTAACCCTAACCCTAACCCTAACCCTAACCCTAACCCTAACCCTAACCCTAACCCTAACCCTAACCCTAACCCTAACCCTAACCCTAACCCTAACCCTAACCCTAACCCTAACCCTAACCCTAACCCTAACCCTAACCCTAACCCTAACCCTAACCCTAACCCTAACCCTAACCCTAACCCTAACCCTAACCCTAACCCTAACCCTAACCCTAACCCTAACCCTAACCCTAACCCTAACCCTAACCCTAACCCTAACCCTAACCCTAACCCTAACCCTAACCCTAACCCTAACCCTAACCCTAACCCTAACCCTAACCCTAACCCTAACCCTAACCCTAACCCTAACCCTAACCCTAACCCTAACCCTAACCCTAACCCTAACCCTAACCCTAACCCTAACCCTAACCCTAACCCTAACCCTAACCCTAACCCTAACCCTAACCCTAACCCTAACCCTAACCCTAACCCTAACCCTAACCCTAACCCTAACCCTAACCCTAACCCTAACCCTAACCCTAACCCTAACCCTAACCCTAACCCTAACCCTAACCCTAACCCTAACCCTAACCCTAACCCTAACCCTAACCCTAACCCTAACCCTAACCCTAACCCTAACCCTAACCCTAACCCTAACCCTAACCCTAACCCTAACCCTAACCCTAACCCTAACCCTAACCCTAACCCTAACCCTAACCCTAACCCTAACCCTAACCCTAACCCTAACCCTAACCCTAACCCTAACCCTAACCCTAACCCTAACCCTAACCCTAACCCTAACCCTAACCCTAACCCTAACCCTAACCCTAACCCTAACCCTAACCCTAACCCTAACCCTAACCCTAACCCTAACCCTAACCCTAACCCTAACCCTAACCCTAACCCTAACCCTAACCCTAACCCTAACCCTAACCCTAACCCTAACCCTAACCCTAACCCTAACCCTAACCCTAACCCTAACCCTAACCCTAACCCTAACCCTAACCCTAACCCTAACCCTAACCCTAACCCTAACCCTAACCCTAACCCTAACCCTAACCCTAACCCTAACCCTAACCCTAACCCTAACCCTAACCCTAACCCTAACCCTAACCCTAACCCTAACCCTAACCCTAACCCTAACCCTAACCCTAACCCTAACCCTAACCCTAACCCTAACCCTAACCCTAACCCTAACCCTAACCCTAACCCTAACCCTAACCCTAACCCTAACCCTAACCCTAACCCTAACCCTAACCCTAACCCTAACCCTAACCCTAACCCTAACCCTAACCCTAACCCTAACCCTAACCCTAACCCTAACCCTAACCCTAACCCTAACCCTAACCCTAACCCTAACCCTAACCCTAACCCTAACCCTAACCCTAACCCTAACCCTAACCCTAACCCTAACCCTAACCCTAACCCTAACCCTAACCCTAACCCTAACCCTAACCCTAACCCTAACCCTAACCCTAACCCTAACCCTAACCCTAACCCTAACCCTAACCCTAACCCTAACCCTAACCCTAACCCTAACCCTAACCCTAACCCTAACCCTAACCCTAACCCTAACCCTAACCCTAACCCTAACCCTAACCCTAACCCTAACCCTAACCCTAACCCTAACCCTAACCCTAACCCTAACCCTAACCCTAACCCTAACCCTAACCCTAACCCTAACCCTAACCCTAACCCTAACCCTAACCCTAACCCTAACCCTAACCCTAACCCTAACCCTAACCCTAACCCTAACCCTAACCCTAACCCTAACCCTAACCCTAACCCTAACCCTAACCCTAACCCTAACCCTAACCCTAACCCTAACCCTAACCCTAACCCTAACCCTAACCCTAACCCTAACCCTAACCCTAACCCTAACCCTAACCCTAACCCTAACCCTAACCCTAACCCTAACCCTAACCCTAACCCTAACCCTAACCCTAACCCTAACCCTAACCCTAACCCTAACCCTAACCCTAACCCTAACCCTAACCCTAACCCTAACCCTAACCCTAACCCTAACCCTAACCCTAACCCTAACCCTAACCCTAACCCTAACCCTAACCCTAACCCTAACCCTAACCCTAACCCTAACCCTAACCCTAACCCTAACCCTAACCCTAACCCTAACCCTAACCCTAACCCTAACCCTAACCCTAACCCTAACCCTAACCCTAACCCTAACCCTAACCCTAACCCTAACCCTAACCCTAACCCTAACCCTAACCCTAACCCTAACCCTAACCCTAACCCTAACCCTAACCCTAACCCTAACCCTAACCCTAACCCTAACCCTAACCCTAACCCTAACCCTAACCCTAACCCTAACCCTAACCCTAACCCTAACCCTAACCCTAACCCTAACCCTAACCCTAACCCTAACCCTAACCCTAACCCTAACCCTAACCCTAACCCTAACCCTAACCCTAACCCTAACCCTAACCCTAACCCTAACCCTAACCCTAACCCTAACCCTAACCCTAACCCTAACCCTAACCCTAACCCTAACCCTAACCCTAACCCTAACCCTAACCCTAACCCTAACCCTAACCCTAACCCTAACCCTAACCCTAACCCTAACCCTAACCCTAACCCTAACCCTAACCCTAACCCTAACCCTAACCCTAACCCTAACCCTAACCCTAACCCTAACCCTAACCCTAACCCTAACCCTAACCCTAACCCTAACCCTAACCCTAACCCTAACCCTAACCCTAACCCTAACCCTAACCCTAACCCTAACCCTAACCCTAACCCTAACCCTAACCCTAACCCTAACCCTAACCCTAACCCTAACCCTAACCCTAACCCTAACCCTAACCCTAACCCTAACCCTAACCCTAACCCTAACCCTAACCCTAACCCTAACCCTAACCCTAACCCTAACCCTAACCCTAACCCTAACCCTAACCCTAACCCTAACCCTAACCCTAACCCTAACCCTAACCCTAACCCTAACCCTAACCCTAACCCTAACCCTAACCCTAACCCTAACCCTAACCCTAACCCTAACCCTAACCCTAACCCTAACCCTAACCCTAACCCTAACCCTAACCCTAACCCTAACCCTAACCCTAACCCTAACCCTAACCCTAACCCTAACCCTAACCCTAACCCTAACCCTAACCCTAACCCTAACCCTAACCCTAACCCTAACCCTAACCCTAACCCTAACCCTAACCCTAACCCTAACCCTAACCCTAACCCTAACCCTAACCCTAACCCTAACCCTAACCCTAACCCTAACCCTAACCCTAACCCTAACCCTAACCCTAACCCTAACCCTAACCCTAACCCTAACCCTAACCCTAACCCTAACCCTAACCCTAACCCTAACCCTAACCCTAACCCTAACCCTAACCCTAACCCTAACCCTAACCCTAACCCTAACCCTAACCCTAACCCTAACCCTAACCCTAACCCTAACCCTAACCCTAACCCTAACCCTAACCCTAACCCTAACCCTAACCCTAACCCTAACCCTAACCCTAACCCTAACCCTAACCCTAACCCTAACCCTAACCCTAACCCTAACCCTAACCCTAACCCTAACCCTAACCCTAACCCTAACCCTAACCCTAACCCTAACCCTAACCCTAACCCTAACCCTAACCCTAACCCTAACCCTAACCCTAACCCTAACCCTAACCCTAACCCTAACCCTAACCCTAACCCTAACCCTAACCCTAACCCTAACCCTAACCCTAACCCTAACCCTAACCCTAACCCTAACCCTAACCCTAACCCTAACCCTAACCCTAACCCTAACCCTAACCCTAACCCTAACCCTAACCCTAACCCTAACCCTAACCCTAACCCTAACCCTAACCCTAACCCTAACCCTAACCCTAACCCTAACCCTAACCCTAACCCTAACCCTAACCCTAACCCTAACCCTAACCCTAACCCTAACCCTAACCCTAACCCTAACCCTAACCCTAACCCTAACCCTAACCCTAACCCTAACCCTAACCCTAACCCTAACCCTAACCCTAACCCTAACCCTAACCCTAACCCTAACCCTAACCCTAACCCTAACCCTAACCCTAACCCTAACCCTAACCCTAACCCTAACCCTAACCCTAACCCTAACCCTAACCCTAACCCTAACCCTAACCCTAACCCTAACCCTAACCCTAACCCTAACCCTAACCCTAACCCTAACCCTAACCCTAACCCTAACCCTAACCCTAACCCTAACCCTAACCCTAACCCTAACCCTAACCCTAACCCTAACCCTAACCCTAACCCTAACCCTAACCCTAACCCTAAACCCTAACCCTAACCCTAACCCTAACCCTAACCCTAACCCTAACCCTAACCCTAACCCTAACCCTAACCTAACCCTAACCCTAACCCTAACCACCTAACCCTAACCCTAACCCTAACCCTAACCCTAACCCAACCTAACCCT
>NW_024871451.1:22500-25000 GCF_019054845.1 Dipodomys spectabilis
CCCTAACCCTAACCCTAACCCTAACCCTAACCCTGACCCTAAGCCTAACCCTAACCCTAACCCTAACCCTAACCGTAACCCTCACTCTGACCCTCACGCTAACACTCACCCTAACCCTAACCCTAAACCTTATCCTCACCTTAACCCTCACCCTAACCCTTACCCTCATCCTTTCCCTAACCCTAACCCTCACCCTCACCCTAACCCTAACCCAAACAATAACCCTAATGATCATCCTAACCCTAACCCTCACACTCACCCAAACCCAAACCTTAACCGTAACCCTCACCTTCACCCTCAACCTAAACCTCAACCTCACCCTCATTCTAGCCCTCACCCTCACCCTAAACATCAACCTAACCGTAACCCTCTAAACCAAACCCTAACTCTAACCCTAACCTTCACCCTAACCCTAAACTTACCTCTCACCCTAACCCTCACCCTAACCCTAACCCTAAACTTTCCCTAACGCTAACCCTAACATTAACCCTCACCCTCATACTAAACATCACTCTAACGCTAACCCTCACCCTAACCCTAACCCTAAGCCTCATCCTAACCCTACCCCTCAACTTAACCTTCACCCTCCCCTAATCCTCACCCTAACTCTAACCCTAACCCTTACCTAAACAAAACCCTCACCCACACCCTCAACTTAACCCTCACCATAACCCTTACCTCACCCTAAACCTAACTCTAACCCTCAGCCTAAACCTAACCCTCACCCTAACCCTAAACCTACCCCTCACGCTAACCCTCATCCGAACCCTCACCCTAAACCTAACCCTCACCCTAAACCTAACCCTAACCCTCAACCTCACCGTAACACTCACCGTCACCCTAACACTCAACCTAACCCAAACCCTCACCCACACCCTAACCATCACACTCACCCGAACCCTAAACCTTACCCTAACCCTAAACCTCACCCTAAACATCACCCTAACCCTAACCTTCACCCTCACCCTCACCCTCACAATAAACATCAACTTAACCCTACATCTCAGCCTAACCCTAACCCTCTACCTGACCCTAAACCTCACCCTGACCCTCACCCTAACCCTAACCCTAACCCTAACCCTCACCGTAAACCTTACCCTTAACCTAACCCTCAACCTAAACCTAACCCTCACCCTAAACCTAACCCTCACACTAACCTTAACCCTAACCCTCACCCTCACCCTCTCAATACCCCTAACCCTAACCCTAATCTTAACACTGACCCTCACCCTCACCCTAACCCTAACCCTAACCCTTAACCTCACTCTCACCTTAACCCTCACATTCACCCTAAACCTCACCCTAACCCTACGCCTACCCCTCTCCCTAACCCTCACATTAACGCTAACCCTAACCCTAACCCCAACCCTAACCCTACCCCTAACTCTCAACCTCACACTAACCCTAAACCTAACCTTCACCCTCATCCTAACCCTAATCCTCACCCACACCCTAACCCTCAAACTCACCTGAAGCCTCTCCCTCACCCGAACCCTCATCCTCACCCTAAATCTCACCCTAAACATCACCCAAACCCTAACCCTCACCCTAACCCTAAACTTAACCCTCATCCTCACCCTAACCCTCACCCTAACCCTTATCCTCACCCTAACCCTAACCCTAACCCTAACCCTAACCCTAACCCTAACCCTAACCCTAACCCTAACCCTACCCCTAACCCTGACCCTAACCCTAACCCTAACCCTAACCCTAACCCTAACCCTGACCCTGACCCTAACCCTGACCCTGACCCTGACCCTGACCCTGACCCTGACCCTGACCCTGACCCTGACCCTGACCCTGACCCTGACCCTGACCCTAACCCTAACCCTAACCCTAACCCTGACCCTAACCCTAACCCTAACCCTAACCCTAACCCTAACCCTAACCCTAACCCTGACCCTAAGCCTAACCCTAACCCTAACCCTAACCCTAACCGTAACCCTCACTCTGACCCTCACGCTAACACTCACCCTAACCCTAACCCTAAACCTTATCCTCACCTTAACCCTCACCCTAACCCTTACCCTCATCCTTTCCCTAACCCTAACCCTCACCCTCACCCTAACCCTAACCCAAACAATAACCCTAATGATCATCCTAACCCTAACCCTCACACTCACCCAAACCCAAACCTTAACCGTAACCCTCACCTTCACCCTCAACCTAAACCTCAACCTCACCCTCATCCTAACCCTCACCCTCACCGTAAACATCAACCTAACCGTAACCCTCTAAACCAAACCCTAACTCTAACCCTAACCTTCACCCTAACCCTAAACTTACCTCTCACCCTAACCCTCACCCTAACCCTAACCCTAAACTTTCCCTAACGCTAACCCTAACATTAACCCTCACCCTCATACTAAACATCACTCTAACGCTAACCCTCACCCTAACCCTAACCCTAAGCCTCATCCTAACCCTACCCCTCAACTTAACCTTCACCCTCCCCTAATCCTCACCCTAACTCTAACCCTAACCCTTACCTAAACAAAAC
>NW_024871451.1:30000-35000 GCF_019054845.1 Dipodomys spectabilis
CAAACAATAACCCTAATGATTATCCTAACCCTAACCCTCACACTCACCCAAACCCAAACCTTAACCGTAACCCTCACCTTCACCCTCAACCTAAACCTCAACCTCACCCTCATCCTAACCCTCACCCTCACCCTAAACATCAACCTAACCGTAACCCTCTAAACCAAACCCTAACTCTAACCCTAACCTTCACCCTAACCCTAAACTTACCTCTCACCCTAACCCTCACCCTAACCCTAACCCTAAACTTTCCCTAACGCTAACCCTAACATTAACCCTCACCCTCATACTAAACATCACTCTAACGCTAACCCTCACCCTAACCCTAACCCTAAGCCTCATCCTAACCCTACCCCTCAACTTAACCTTCACCCTCCCCTAATCCTCACCCTAACTCTAACCCTAACCCTTACCTAAACAAAACCCTCACCCACACCCTCAACTTAACCCTCACCATAACCCTTACCTCACCCTAAACCTAACTCTAACCCTCAGCCTAAACC
Source organism: Dipodomys spectabilis (assembly GCF_019054845.1). Taxonomy (NCBI): domain Eukaryota; kingdom Metazoa; phylum Chordata; class Mammalia; order Rodentia; family Heteromyidae; genus Dipodomys; species Dipodomys spectabilis. Next base: position 30,504 of record NW_024871451.1, read on the forward strand.
TAACCCTCACCCTAACCCTAAACCTACCCCTCACGCTAACCCTCATCCGAACCCTCACCCTAAACCTAACCCTCACCCTAAACCTAACCCTAACCCTCAACCTCACCGTAACACTCACCGTCACCCTAACACTCAACCTAACCCAAACCCTCACCCACACCCTAACCATCACACTCACCCGAACCCTAAACCTTACCCTAACCCTAAACCTCACCCTAAACATCACCCTAACCCTAACCTTCACCCTCACCCTCACCCTCACAATAAACATCAACTTAACCCTACATCTCAGCCTAACCCTAACCCTCTACCTGACCCTAAACCTCACCCTGACCCTCACCCTAACCCTAACCCTAACCCTAACCCTCACCGTAAACCTTACCCTTAACCTAACCCTCAACCTAAACCTAACCCTCACCCTAAACCTAACCCTCACACTAACCTTAACCCTAACCCTCACCCTCACCCTCTCAATACCCCTAACCCTAACCCTAATCTTAACACTGACCCTCACCCTCACCCTAACCCTAACCCTAACCCTTAACCTCACTCTCACCTTAACCCTCACATTCACCCTAAACCTCACCCTAACCCTACGCCTACCCCTCTCCCTAACCCTCACATTAACGCTAACCCTAACCCTAACCCCAACCCTAACCCTACCCCTAACTCTCAACCTCACACTAACCCTAAACCTAACCTTCACCCTCATCCTAACCCTAATCCTCACCCACACCCTAACCCTCAAACTCACCTGAAGCCTCTCCCTCACCCGAACCCTCATCCTCACCCTAAATCTCACCCTAAACATCACCCAAACCCTAACCCTCACCCTAACCCTAAACTTAACCCTCATCCTCACCCTAACCCTCACCCTAACCCTTATCCTCACCCTAACCCTAACCCTAACCCTAACCCTAACCCTAACCCTAACCCTAACCCTAACCCTAACCCTAACCCTGACCCTAACCCTAACCCTAACCCTAACCCTAACCCTAACCCTGACCCTGACCCTGACCCTGACCCTGACCCTAACCCTGACCCTGACCCTGACCCTGACCCTGACCCTGACCTTGCCCTGACCCTAACCCTGACCCTGACCCTGACCCTGACCCTGACCCTGACCCTGACCCTGACCCTGACCCTGACCCTGACCCTGACCCTGACCCTGACCCTAACCCTAACCCTAACCCTGACCCTAACCCTAACCCTAACCCTAACCCTAACCCTGACCCTAAGCCTAACCCTAACCCTAACCCTAACCCTAACCGTAACCCTCACTCTGACCGTCACGCTAACACTCACCCTAACCCTAACCCTAAACCTTATCCTCACCTTAACCCTCACCCTAACCCTTACCCTCATCCTTTCCCTAACCCTAACCCTCACCCTCACCCTAACCCTAACCCAAACAATAACCCTAATGATCATCCTAACCCTAACCCTCACACTCACCCAAACCCAAACCTTAACCGTAACCCTCACCTTCACCCTCAACCTAAACCTCAACCTCACCCTCATTCTAGCCCTCACCCTCACCCTAAACATCAACCTAACCGTAACCCTCTAAACCAAACCCTAACTCTAACCCTAACCTTCACCCTAACCCTAAACTTACCTCTCACCCTAACCCTCACCCTAACCCTAACCCTAAACTTTCCCTAACGCTAACCCTAACATTAACCCTCACCCTCATACTAAACATCACTCTAACGCTAACCCTCACCCTAACCCTAACCCTAAGCCTCATCCTAACCCTACCCCTCAACTTAACCTTCACCCTCCCCTAATCCTCACCCTAACTCTAACCCTAACCCTTACCTAAACAAAACCCTCACCCACACCCTCAACTTAACCCTCACCATAACCCTTACCTCACCCTAAACCTAACTCTAACCCTCAGCCTAAACCTAACCCTCACCCTAACCCTAAACCTACCCCTCACGCTAACCCTCATCCGAACCCTCACCCTAAACCTAACCCTCACCCTAAACCTAACCCTAACCCTCAACCTCACCGTAACACTCACCGTCACCCTAACACTCAACCTAACCCAAACCCTCACCCACACCCTAACCATCACACTCACCCGAACCCTAAACCTTACCCTAACCCTAAACCTCACCCTAAACATCACCCTAACCCTAACCTTCACCCTCACCCTCACCCTCACAATAAACATCAACTTAACCCTACATCTCAGCCTAACCCTAACCCTCTACCTGACCCTAAACCTCACCCTGACCCTCACCCTAACCCTAACCCTAACCCTAACCCTCACCGTAAACCTTACCCTTAACCTAACCCTCAACCTAAACCTAACCCTCACCCTAAACCTAACCCTCACACTAACCTTAACCCTAACCCTCACCCTCACCCTCTCAATACCCCTAACCCTAACCCTAATCTTAACACTGACCCTCACCCTCACCCTAACCCTAACCCTAACCCTTAACCTCACTCTCACCTTAACCCTCACATTCACCCTAAACCTCACCCTAACCCTACGCCTACCCCTCTCCCTAACCCTCACATTAACGCTAACCCTAACCCTAACCCCAACCCTAACCCTACCCCTAACTCTCAACCTCACACTAACCCTAAACCTAACCTTCACCCTCATCCTAACCCTAATCCTCACCCACACCCTAACCCTCAAACTCACCTGAAGCCTCTCCCTCACCCGAACCCTCATCCTCACCCTAAATCTCACCCTAAACATCACCCAAACCCTAACCCTCACCCTAACCCTAAACTTAACCCTCATCCTCACCCTAACCCTCACCCTAACCCTTATCCTCACCCTAACCCTAACCCTAACCCTAACCCTAACCCTAACCCTAACCCTAACCCTAACCCTAACCCTAACCCTAACCCTACCCCTAACCCTGACCCTAACCCTAACCCTAACCCTAACCCTAACCCTAACCCTGACCCTGACCCTAACCCTGACCCTGACCCTGACCCTGACCCTGACCCTGACCCTGACCCTGACCCTGACCCTGACCCTGACCCTGACCCTGACCCTAACCCTAACCCTAACCCTAACCCTGACCCTAACCCTAACCCTAACCCTAACCCTAACCCTAACCCTAACCCTAACCCTGACCCTAAGCCTAACCCTAACCCTAACCCTAACCCTAACCGTAACCCTCACTCTGACCCTCACGCTAACACTCACCCTAACCCTAACCCTAAACCTTATCCTCACCTTAACCCTCACCCTAACCCTTACCCTCATCCTTTCCCTAACCCTAACCCTCACCCTCACCCTAACCCTAACCCAAACAATAACCCTAATGATCATCCTAACCCTAACCCTCACACTCACCCAAACCCAAACCTTAACCGTAACCCTCACCTTCACCCTCAACCTAAACCTCAACCTCACCCTCATCCTAACCCTCACCCTCACCGTAAACATCAACCTAACCGTAACCCTCTAAACCAAACCCTAACTCTAACCCTAACCTTCACCCTAACCCTAAACTTACCTCTCACCCTAACCCTCACCCTAACCCTAACCCTAAACTTTCCCTAACGCTAACCCTAACATTAACCCTCACCCTCATACTAAACATCACTCTAACGCTAACCCTCACCCTAACCCTAACCCTAAGCCTCATCCTAACCCTACCCCTCAACTTAACCTTCACCCTCCCCTAATCCTCACCCTAACTCTAACCCTAACCCTTACCTAAACAAAACCCTCACCCACACCCTCAACTTAACCCTCACCATAACCCTTACCTCACCCTAAACCTAACTCTAACCCTCAGCCTAAACCTAACCCTCACCCTAACCCTAAACCTACCCCTCACGCTAACCCTCATCCGAACCCTCACCCTAAACCTAACCCTCACCCTAAACCTAACCCTAACCCTCAACCTCACCGTAACACTCACCGTCACCCTAACACTCAACCTAACCCAAACCCTCACCCACACCCTAACCATCACACTCACCCGAACCCTAAACCTTACCCTAACCCTAAACCTCACCCTAAACATCACCCTAACCCTAACCTTCACCCTCACCCTCACCCTCACAATAAACATCAACTTAACCCTACATCTCAGCCTAACCCTAACCCTCTACCTGACCCTAAACCTCACCCTGACCCTCACCCTAACCCTAACCCTAACCCTAACCCTCACCGTAAACCTTACCCTTAACCTAACCCTCAACCTAAACCTAACCCTCACCCTAAACCTAACCCTCACACTAACCTTAACCCTAACCCTCACCCTCACCCTCTCAATACCCCTAACCCTAACCCTAATCTTAACACTGACCCTCACCCTCACCCTAACCCTAACCCTAACCCTTAACCTCACTCTCACCTTAACCCTCACATTCACCCTAAACCTCACCCTAACCCTACGCCTACCCCTCTCCCTAACCCTCACATTAACGCTAACCCTAACCCTAACCCCAACCCTAACCCTACCCCTAACTCTCAACCTCACACTAACCCTAAACCTAACCTTCACCCTC
>NW_024871451.1:42500-67500 GCF_019054845.1 Dipodomys spectabilis
CCTAACCCTAAACCTTATCCTCACCTTAACCCTCACCCTAACCCTTACCCTCATCCTTTCCCTAACCCTAACCCTCACCCTCACCCTAACCCTAACCCAAACAATAACCCTAATGATCATCCTAACCCTAACCCTCACACTCACCCAAACCCAAACCTTAACCGTAACCCTCACCTTCACCCTCAACCTAAACCTCAACCTCACCCTCATCCTAACCCTCACCCTCACCCTAAACATCAACCTAACCGTAACCCTCTAAACCAAACCCTAACTCTAACCCTAACCTTCACCCTAACCCTAAACTTACCTCTCACCCTAACCCTCACCCTAACCCTAACCCTAAACTTTCCCTAACGCTAACCCTAACATTAACCCTCACCCTCATACTAAACATCACTCTAACGCTAACCCTCACCCTAACCCTAACCCTAAGCCTCATCCTAACCCTACCCCTCAACTTAACCTTCACCCTCCCCTAATCCTCACCCTAACTCTAACCCTAACCCTTACCTAAACAAAACCCTCACCCACACCCTCAACTTAACCCTCACCATAACCCTTACCTCACCCTAAACCTAACTCTAACCCTCAGCCTAAACCTAACCCTCACCCTAACCCTAAACCTACCCCTCACGCTAACCCTCATCCGAACCCTCACCCTAAACCTAACCCTCACCCTAAACCTAACCCTAACCCTCAACCTCACCGTAACACTCACCGTCACCCTAACACTCAACCTAACCCAAACCCTCACCCACACCCTAACCATCACACTCACCCGAACCCTAAACCTTACCCTAACCCTAAACCTCACCCTAAACATCACCCTAACCCTAACCTTCACCCTCACCCTCACCCTCACAATAAACATCAACTTAACCCTACATCTCAGCCTAACCCTAACCCTCTACCTGACCCTAAACCTCACCCTGACCCTCACCCTAACCTAAACCCTAACCCTAACCCTCACCGTAAACCTTACCCTTAACCTAACCCTCAACCTAAACCTAACCCTCACCCTAAACCTAACCCTCACACTAACCTTAACCCTAACCCTCACCCTCACCCTCTCAATACCCCTAACCCTAACCCTAATCTTAACACTGACCCTCACCCTCACCCTAACCCTAACCCTAACCCTTAACCTCACTCTCACCTTAACCCTCACATTCACCCTAAACCTCACCCTAACCCTACGCCTACCCCTCTCCCTAACCCTCACATTAACGCTAACCCTAACCCTAACCCCAACCCTAACCCTACCCCTAACTCTCAACCTCACACTAACCCTAAACCTAACCTTCACCCTCACCCTAACCCTAATCCTCACCCACACCCTAACCCTCAAACTCACCTGAAGCCTCTCCCTCACCCGAACCCTCATCCTCACCCTAAATCTCACCCTAAACATCACCCAAACCCTAACCCTCACCCTAACCCTAAACTTAACCCTCATCCTCACCCTAACCCTCACCCTAACCCTTATCCTCACCCTAACCCTAACCCTAACCCTAACCCTAACCCTAACCCTAACCCTAACCCTGACCCTGACCCTGACCCTGAACCTGACCCTGACCCTGACCCTGACCCTGACCCTGACCCTGACCCTGACCCTGACCCTGACCCTGACCCTGACCCTGACCCTGACCCTAACCCTAACCCTGACCCTAACCCTAACCCTAACCCTAACCCTAACCCTAACCCTAACCCTAACCCTAACCGTAACCCTCACTCTGACCCTCACGCTAACACTCACCCTAACCCTAACCCTAAACCTTATCCTCACCTTAACCCTCACCCTAACCCTTACCCTCATCCTTTCCCTAACCCTAACCCTCACCCTCACCCTAACCCTAACCCAAACAATAACCCTAATGATCATCCTAACCCTAACCCTCACACTCACCCAAACCCAAACCTTAACCGTAACCCTCACCTTCACCCTCAACCTAAACCTCAACCTCACCCTCATCCTAACCCTCACCCTCACCCTAAACATCAACCTAACCGTAACCCTCTAAACCAAACCCTAACTCTAACCCTAACCTTCACCCTAACCCTAAACTTACCTCTCACCCTAACCCTCACCCTAACCCTAACCCTAAACTTTCCCTAACGCTAACCCTAACATTAACCCTCACCCTCATACTAAACATCACTCTAACGCTAACCCTCACCCTAACCCTAACCCTAAGCCTCATCCTAACCCTACCCCTCAACTTAACCTTCACCCTCCCCTAATCCTCACCCTAACTCTAACCCTAACCCTTACCTAAACAAAACCCTCACCCACACCCTCAACTTAACCCTCACCATAACCCTTACCTCACCCTAAACCTAACTCTAACCCTCAGCCTAAACCTAACCCTCACCCTAACCCTAAACCTACCCCTCACGCTAACCCTCATCCAAACCCTCACCCTAAACCTAACCCTCACCCTAAACCTAACCCTAACCCTCAACCTCACCGTAACACTCACCGTCACCCTAACACTCAACCTAACCCAAACCCTCACCCACACCCTAACCATCACACTCACCCGAACCCTAAACCTTACCCTAACCCTAAACCTCACCCTAAACATCACCCTAACCCTAACCTTCACCCTCACCCTCACCCTCACAATAAACATCAACTTAACCCTACATCTCAGCCTAACCCTAACCCTCTACCTGACCCTAAACCTCACCCTGACCCTCACCCTAACCCTAACCCTAACCCTAACCCTCACCGTAAACCTTACCCTTAACCTAACCCTCAACCTAAACCTAACCCTCACCCTAAACCTAACCCTCACACTAACCTTAACCCTAACCCTCACCCTCACCCTCTCAATACCCCTAACCCTAACCCTAATCTTAACACTGACCCTCACCCTCACCCTAACCCTAACCCTAACCCTTAACCTCACTCTCACCTTAACCCTCACATTCACCCTAAACCTCACCCTAACCCTACGCCTACCCCTCTCCCTAACCCTCACATTAACGCTAACCCTAACCCTAACCCCAACCCTAACCCTACCCCTAACTCTCAACCTCACACTAACCCTAAACCTAACCTTCACCCTCACCCTAACCCTAATCCTCACCCACACCCTAACCCTCAAACTCACCTGAAGCCTCTCCCTCACCCGAACCCTCATCCTCACCCTAAATCTCACCCTAAACATCACCCAAACCCTAACCCTCACCCTAACCCTAAACTTAACCCTCATCCTCACCCTAACCCTCACCCTAACCCTTATCCTCACCCTAACCCTAACCCTAACCCTAACCCTAACCCTAACCCTAACCCTAACCCTAACCCTAACCCTAACCCTAACCCTAACCCTAACCCTAAACCTAACCCTAACCCTAACCCTAACCCTAACCCTAACCCTAACCCTAACCCTAACCCTAACCCTAACCCTAACCCTAACCCTAACCCTAACCCTAACCCTAACCCTAACCCTAACCCTAACCCTAACCCTAACCCTAACCCTAACCCTCACACTCACCCAAACCCAAACCTTAACCGTAACCCTCACCTTCACCCTCAACCTAAACCTCAACCTCACCCTCATCCTAACCCTCACCCTCACCCTAAACATCAACCTAACCGTAACCCTCTAAACCAAACCCTAACTCTAACCCTAACCTTCACCCTAACCCTAAACTTACCTCTCACCCTAACCCTCACCCTAACCCTAACCCTAAACTTTCCCTAACGCTAACCCTAACATTAACCCTCACCCTCATACTAAACATCACTCTAACGCTAACCCTCACCCTAACCCTAACCCTAAGCCTCATCCTAACCCTACCCCTCAACTTAACCTTCACCCTCCCCTAATCCTCACCCTAACTCTAACCCTAACCCTTACCTAAACAAAACCCTCACCCACACCCTCAACTTAACCCTCACCATAACCCTTACCTCACCCTAAACCTAACTCTAACCCTCAGCCTAAACCTAACCCTCACCCTAACCCTAAACCTACCCCTCACGCTAACCCTCATCCGAACCCTCACCCTAAACCTAACCCTCACCCTAAACCTAACCCTAACCCTCAACCTCACCGTAACACTCACCGTCACCCTAACACTCAACCTAACCCAAACCCTCACCCACACCCTAACCATCACACTCAACCGAACCATAAACCTTACCCTAACCCTAAACCTCACCCTAAACATCACCCTAACCCTAACCTTCACCCTCACCCTCACCCTCACAATAAACATCAACTTAACCCTACATCTCAGCCTAACCCTAACCCTCTACCTGACCCTAAACCTCACCCTGACCCTCACCCTAACCTAAACCCTAACCCTAACCCTCACCGTAAACCTTACCCTTAACCTAACCCTCAACCTAAACCTAACCCTCACCCTAAACCTAACCCTCACACTAACCTTAACCCTAACCCTCACCCTCACCCTCTCAGTACCCCTAACCCTAACCCTAATCTTAACACTGACCCTCACCCTCACCCTAACCCTAACCCTAACCCTTAACCTCACTCTCACCTTAACCCTCACATTCACCCTAAACCTCACCCTAACCCTACGCCTACCCCTCTCCCTAACCCTCACATTAACGCTAACCCTAACCCTAACCCCAACCCTAACCCTACCCCTAACTCTCAACCTCACACTAACCCTAAACCTAACCTTCACCCTCACCCTAACCCTAATCCTCACCCACACCCTAACCCTCAAACTCACCTGAAGCCTCTCCCTCACCCGAACCCTCATCCTCACCCTAAATCTCACCCTAAACATCACCCAAACCCTAACCCTCACCCTAACCCTAAACTTAACCCTCATCCTCACCCTAACCCTCACCCTAACCCTTATCCTCACCCTAACCCTAACCCTAACCCTAACCCTAACCCTAACCCTAACCCTAACCCTAACCCTGACCCTGACCCTGAACCTGACCCTGACCCTGACCCTGACCCTGACCCTGACCCTGACCCTGACCCTGACCCTGACCCTGACCCTGACCCTGACCCTGACCCTAACCCTAACCCTGACCCTAACCCTAACCCTAACCCTAACCCTAACCCTAACCCTAACCCTAACCCTAACCCTAACCCTAACCGTAACCCTCACTCTGACCCTCACGCTAACACTCACCCTAACCCTAACCCTAAACCTTATCCTCACCTTAACCCTCACCCTAACCCTTACCCTCATCCTTTCCCTAACCCTAACCCTCACCCTCACCCTAACCCTAACCCAAACAATAACCCTAATGATCATCCTAACCCTAACCCTCACACTCACCCAAACCCAAACCTTAACCGTAACCCTCACCTTCACCCTCAACCTAAACCTCAACCTCACCCTCATCCTAACCCTCACCCTCACCCTAAACATCAACCTAACCGTAACCCTCTAAACCAAACCCTAACTCTAACCCTAACCTTCACCCTAACCCTAAACTTACCTCTCACCCTAACCCTCACCCTAACCCTAACCCTAAACTTTCCCTAACGCTAACCCTAACATTAACCCTCACCCTCATACTAAACATCACTCTAACGCTAACCCTCACCCTAACCCTAACCCTAAGCCTCATCCTAACCCTACCCCTCAACTTAACCTTCACCCTCCCCTAATCCTCACCCTAACTCTAACCCTAACCCTTACCTAAACAAAACCCTCACCCACACCCTCAACTTAACCCTCACCATAACCCTTACCTCACCCTAAACCTAACTCTAACCCTCAGCCTAAACCTAACCCTCACCCTAACCCTAAACCTACCCCTCACGCTAACCCTCATCCGAACCCTCACCCTAAACCTAACCCTCACCCTAAACCTAACCCTAACCCTCAACCTCACCGTAACACTCACCGTCACCCTAACACTCAACCTAACCCAAACCCTCACCCACACCCTAACCATCACACTCACCCGAACCCTAAACCTTACCCTAACCCTAAACCTCACCCTAAACATCACCCTAACCCTAACCTTCACCCTCACCCTCACCCTCACAATAAACATCAACTTAACCCTACATCTCAGCCTAACCCTAACCCTCTACCTGACCCTAAACCTCACCCTGACCCTCACCCTAACCTAAACCCTAACCCTAACCCTCACCGTAAACCTTACCCTTAACCTAACCCTCAACCTAAACCTAACCCTCACCCTAAACCTAACCCTCACACTAACCTTAACCCTAACCCTCACCCTCACCCTCTCAGTACCCCTAACCCTAACCCTAATCTTAACACTGACCCTCACCCTCACCCTAACCCTAACCCTAACCCTTAACCTCACTCTCACCTTAACCCTCACATTCACCCTAAACCTCACCCTAACCCTACGCCTACCCCTCTCCCTAACCCTCACATTAACGCTAACCCTAACCCTAACCCCAACCCTAACCCTACCCCTAACTCTCAACCTCACACTAACCCTAAACCTAACCTTCACCCTCACCCTAACCCTAATCCTCACCCACACCCTAACCCTCAAACTCACCTGAAGCCTCTCCCTCACCCGAACCCTCATCCTCACCCTAAATCTCACCCTAAACATCACCCAAACCCTAACCCTCACCCTAACCCTAAACTTAACCCTCATCCTCACCCTAACCCTCACCCTAACCCTTATCCTCACCCTAACCCTAACCCTAACCCTAACCCTAACCCTAACCCTAACCCTAACCCTAACCCTGACCCTGACCCTGAACCTGACCCTGACCCTGACCCTGACCCTGACCCTGACCCTGACCCTGACCCTGACCCTGACCCTGACCCTGACCCTGACCCTGACCCTAACCCTAACCCTGACCCTAACCCTAACCCTAACCCTAACCCTAACCCTAACCCTAACCCTAACCCTAACCCTAACCCTAACCGTAACCCTCACTCTGACCCTCACGCTAACACTCACCCTAACCCTAACCCTAAACCTTATCCTCACCTTAACCCTCACCCTAACCCTTACCCTCATCCTTTCCCTAACCCTAACCCTCACCCTCACCCTAACCCTAACCCAAACAATAACCCTAATGATCATCCTAACCCTAACCCTCACACTCACCCAAACCCAAACCTTAACCGTAACCCTCACCTTCACCCTCAACCTAAACCTCAACCTCACCCTCATCCTAACCCTCACCCTCACCCTAAACATCAACCTAACCGTAACCCTCTAAACCAAACCCTAACTCTAACCCTAACCTTCACCCTAACCCTAAACTTACCTCTCACCCTAACCCTCACCCTAACCCTAACCCTAAACTTTCCCTAACGCTAACCCTAACATTAACCCTCACCCTCATACTAAACATCACTCTAACGCTAACCCTCACCCTAACCCTAACCCTAAGCCTCATCCTAACCCTACCCCTCAACTTAACCTTCATCCTCCCCTAATCCTCACCCTAACTCTAACCCTAACCCTTACCTAAACAAAACCCTCACCCACACCCTCAACTTAACCCTCACCATAACCCTTACCTCACCCTAAACCTAACTCTAACCCTCAGCCTAAACCTAACCCTCACCCTAACCCTAAACCTACCCCTCACGCTAACCCTCATCCGAACCCTCACCCTAAACCTAACCCTCACCCTAAACCTAACCCTAACCCTCAACCTCACCGTAACACTCACCGTCACCCTAACACTCAACCTAACCCAAACCCTCACCCACACCCTAACCATCACACTCAACCGAACCCTAAACCTTACCCTAACCCTAAACCTCACCCTAAACATCACCCTAACCCTAACCTTCACCCTCACCCTCACCCTCACAATAAACATCAACTTAACCCTACATCTCAGCCTAACCCTAACCCTCTACCTGACCCTAAACCTCACCCTGACCCTCACCCTAACCTAAACCCTAACCCTAACCCTCACCGTAAACCTTACCCTTAACCTAACCCTCAACCTAAACCTAACCCTCACCCTAAACCTAACCCTCACACTAACCTTAACCCTAACCCTCACCCTCACCCTCTCAGTACCCCTAACCCTAACCCTAATCTTAACACTGACCCTCACCCTCACCCTAACCCTAACCCTAACCCTTAACCTCACTCTCACCTTAACCCTCACATTCACCCTAAACCTCACCCTAACCCTACGCCTACCCCTCTCCCTAACCCTCACATTAACGCTAACCCTAACCCTAACCCCAACCCTAACCCTACCCCTAACTCTCAACCTCACACTAACCCTAAACCTAACCTTCACCCTCACCCTAACCCTAATCCTCACCCACACCCTAACCCTCAAACTCACCTGAAGCCTCTCCCTCACCCGAACCCTCATCCTCACCCTAAATCTCACCCTAAACATCACCCAAACCCTAACCCTCACCCTAACCCTAAACTTAACCCTCATCCTCACCCTAACCCTCACCCTAACCCTTATCCTCACCCTAACCCTAACCCTAACCCTAACCCTAACCCTAACCCTAACCCTAACCCTAACCCTGACCCTGACCCTGAACCTGACCCTGACCCTGACCCTGACCCTGACCCTGACCCTGACCCTGACCCTGACCCTGACCCTGACCCTGACCCTGACCCTGACCCTAACCCTAACCCTGACCCTAACCCTAACCCTAACCCTAACCCTAACCCTAACCCTAACCCTAACCCTAACCCTAACCGTAACCCTCACTCTGACCCTCACGCTAACACTCACCCTAACCCTAACCCTAAACCTTATCCTCACCTTAACCCTCACCCTAACCCTTACCCTCATCCTTTCCCTAACCCTAACCCTCACCCTCACCCTAACCCTAACCCAAACAATAACCCTAATGATCATCCTAACCCTAACCCTCACACTCACCCAAACCCAAACCTTAACCGTAACCCTCACCTTCACCCTCAACCTAAACCTCAACCTCACCCTCATCCTAACCCTCACCCTCACCCTAAACATCAACCTAACCGTAACCCTCTAAACCAAACCCTAACTCTAACCCTAACCTTCACCCTAACCCTAAACTTACCTCTCACCCTAACCCTCACCCTAACCCTAACCCTAAACTTTCCCTAACGCTAACCCTAACATTAACCCTCACCCTCATACTAAACATCACTCTAACGCTAACCCTCACCCTAACCCTAACCCTAAGCCTCATCCTAACCCTACCCCTCAACTTAACCTTCACCCTCCCCTAATCCTCACCCTAACTCTAACCCTAACCCTTACCTAAACAAAACCCTCACCCACACCCTCAACTTAACCCTCACCATAACCCTTACCTCACCCTAAACCTAACTCTAACCCTCAGCCTAAACCTAACCCTCACCCTAACCCTAAACCTACCCCTCACGCTAACCCTCATCCGAACCCTCACCCTAAACCTAACCCTCACCCTAAACCTAACCCTAACCCTCAACCTCACCGTAACACTCACCGTCACCCTAACACTCAACCTAACCCAAACCCTCACCCACACCCTAACCATCACACTCACCCGAACCCTAAACCTTACCCTAACCCTAAACCTCACCCTAAACATCACCCTAACCCTAACCTTCACCCTCACCCTCACCCTCACAATAAACATCAACTTAACCCTACATCTCAGCCTAACCCTAACCCTCTACCTGACCCTAAACCTCACCCTGACCCTCACCCTAACCCTAACCCTAACCCTAACCCTCACCGTAAACCTTACCCTTAACCTAACCCTCAACCTAAACCTAACCCTCACCCTAAACCTAACCCTCACACTAACCTTAACCCTAACCCTCACCCTCACCCTCTCAATACCCCTAACCCTAACCCTAATCTTAACACTGACCCTCACCCTCACCCTAACCCTAACCCTAACCCTTAACCTCACTCTCACCTTAACCCTCACATTCACCCTAAACCTCACCCTAACCCTACGCCTACCCCTCTCCCTAACCCTCACATTAACGCTAACCCTAACCCTAACCCCAACCCTAACCCTACCCCTAACTCTCAACCTCACACTAACCCTAAACCTAACCTTCACCCTCACCCTAACCCTAATCCTCACCCACACCCTAACCCTCAAACTCACCTGAAGCCTCTCCCTCACCCGAACCCTCATCCTCACCCTAAATCTCACCCTAAACATCACCCAAACCCTAACCCTCACCCTAACCCTAAACTTAACCCTCATCCTCACCCTAACCCTCACCCTAACCCTTATCCTCACCCTAACCCTAACCCTAACCCTAACCCTAACCCTAACCCTAACCCTAACCCTAACCCTGACCCTGACCCTGAACCTGACCCTGACCCTGACCCTGACCCTGACCCTGACCCTGACCCTGACCCTGACCCTGACCCTGACCCTGACCCTGACCCTAACCCTAACCCTGACCCTAACCCTAACCCTAACCCTAACCCTAATCCTAACCCTAACCCTAACCCTAACCCTAACCCTAACCGTAACCCTCACTCTGACCCTCACGCTAACACTCACCCTAACCCTAACCCTAAACCTTATCCTCACCTTAACCCTCACCCTAACCCTTACCCTCATCCTTTCCCTAACCCTAACCCTCACCCTCACCCTAACCCTAACCCAAACAATAACCCTAATGATCATCCTAACCCTAACCCTCACACTCACCCAAACCCAAACCTTAACCGTAACCCTCACCTTCACCCTCAACCTAAACCTCAACCTCACCCTCATCCTAACCCTCACCCTCACCCTAAACATCAACCTAACCGTAACCCTCTAAACCAAACCCTAACTCTAACCCTAACCTTCACCCTAACCCTAAACTTACCTCTCACCCTAACCCTCACCCTAACCCTAACCCTAAACTTTCCCTAACGCTAACCCTAACATTAACCCTCACCCTCATACTAAACATCACTCTAACGCTAACCCTCACCCTAACCCTAACCCTAAGCCTCATCCTAACCCTACCCCTCAACTTAACCTTCACCCTCCCCTAATCCTCACCCTAACTCTAACCCTAACCCTTACCTAAACAAAACCCTCACCCACACCCTCAACTTAACCCTCACCATAACCCTTACCTCACCCTAAACCTAACTCTAACCCTCAGCCTAAACCTAACCCTCACCCTAACCCTAAACCTACCCCTCACGCTAACCCTCATCCGAACCCTCACCCTAAACCTAACCCTCACCCTAAACCTAACCCTAACCCTCAACCTCACCGTAACACTCACCGTCACCCTAACACTCAACCTAACCCAAACCCTCACCCACACCCTAACCATCACACTCACCCGAACCCTAAACCTTACCCTAACCCTAAACCTCACCCTAAACATCACCCTAACCCTAACCTTCACCCTCACCCTCACCCTCACAATAAACATCAACTTAACCCTACATCTCAGCCTAACCCTAACCCTCTACCTGACCCTAAACCTCACCCTGACCCTCACCCTAACCCTAACCCTAACCCTAACCCTCACCGTAAACCTTACCCTTAACCTAACCCTCAACCTAAACCTAACCCTCACCCTAAACCTAACCCTCACACTAACCTTAACCCTAACCCTCACCCTCACCCTCTCAATACCCCTAACCCTAACCCTAATCTTAACACTGACCCTCACCCTCACCCTAACCCTAACCCTAACCCTTAACCTCACTCTCACCTTAACCCTCACATTCACCCTAAACCTCACCCTAACCCTACGCCTACCCCTCTCCCTAACCCTCACATTAACGCTAACCCTAACCCTAACCCCAACCCTAACCCTACCCCTAACTCTCAACCTCACACTAACCCTAAACCTAACCTTCACCCTCACCCGAACCCTCATCCTCACCCTAAATCTCACCCTAAACATCACCCAAACCCTAACCCTCACCCTAACCCTAAACTTAACCCTCATCCTCACCCTAACCCTCACCCTAACCCTTATCCTCACCCTAACCCTAACCCTAACCCTAACCCTAACCCTAACCCTAACCCTAACCCTAACCCTGACCCTGACCCTGAACCTGACCCTGACCCTGACCCTGACCCTGACCCTGACCCTGACCCTGACCCTGACCCTGACCCTGACCCTGACCCTGACCCTAACCCTAACCCTGACCCTAACCCTAACCCTAACCCTAACCCTAACCCTAACCCTAACCCTAACCCTAACCCTAACCCTAACCGTAACCCTCACTCTGACCCTCATGCTAACACTCACCCTAACCCTAACCCTAAACCTTATCCTCACCTTAACCCTCACCCTAACCCTTACCCTCATCCTTTCCCTAACCCTAACCCTCACCCTCACCCTAACCCTAACCCAAACAATAACCCTAATGATCATCCTAACCCTAACCCTCACACTCACCCAAACCCAAACCTTAACCGTAACCCTCACCTTCACCCTCAACCTAAACCTCAACCTCACCCTCATCCTAACCCTCACCCTCACCCTAAACATCAACCTAACCGTAACCCTCTAAACCAAACCCTAACTCTAACCCTAACCTTCACCCTAACCCTAAACTTACCTCTCACCCTAACCCTCACCCTAACCCTAACCCTAAACTTTCCCTAACGCTAACCCTAACATTAACCCTCACCCTCATACTAAACATCACTCTAACGCTAACCCTCACCCTAACCCTAACCCTAAGCCTCATCCTAACCCTACCCCTCAACTTAACCTTCACCCTCCCCTAATCCTCACCCTAACTCTAACCCTAACCCTTACCTAAACAAAACCCTCACCCACACCCTCAACTTAACCCTCACCATAACCCTTACCTCACCCTAAACCTAACTCTAACCCTCAGCCTAAACCTAACCCTCACCCTAACCCTAAACCTACCCCTCACGCTAACCCTCATCCGAACCCTCACCCTAAACCTAACCCTCACCCTAAACCTAACCCTAACCCTCAACCTCACCGTAACACTCACCGTCACCCTAACACTCAACCTAACCCAAACCCTCACCCACACCCTAACCATCACACTCACCCGAACCCTAAACCTTACCCTAACCCTAAACCTCACCCTAAACATCACCCTAACCCTAACCTTCACCCTCACCCTCACCCTCACAATAAACATCAACTTAACCCTACATCTCAGCCTAACCCTAACCCTCTACCTGACCCTAAACCTCACCCTGACCCTCACCCTAACCCTAACCCTAACCCTAACCCTCACCGTAAACCTTACCCTTAACCTAACCCTCAACCTAAACCTAACCCTCACCCTAAACCTAACCCTCACACTAACCTTAACCCTAACCCTCACCCTCACCCTCTCAATACCCCTAACCCTAACCCTAATCTTAACACTGACCCTCACCCTCACCCTAACCCTAACCCTAACCCTTAACCTCACTCTCACCTTAACCCTCACATTCACCCTAAACCTCACCCTAACCCTACGCCTACCCCTCTCCCTAACCCTCACATTAACGCTAACCCTAACCCTAACCCCAACCCTAACCCTACCCCTAACTCTCAACCTCACACTAACCCTAAACCTAACCTTCACCCTCATCCTAACCCTAATCCTCACCCACACCCTAACCCTCAAACTCACCTGAAGCCTCTCCCTCACCCGAACCCTCATCCTCACCCTAAATCTCACCCTAAACATCACCCAAACCCTAACCCTCACCCTAACCCTAAACTTAACCCTCATCCTCACCCTAACCCTCACCCTAACCCTTATCCTCACCCTAACCCTAACCCTAACCCTAACCCTAACCCTAACCCTAACCCTAACCCTAACCCTAACCCTAACCCTAACCCTAACCCTAACCCTGACCCTAACCCTAACCCTAACCCTAACCCTAACCCTAACCCTGACCCTGACCCTAACCCTGACCCTGACCCTGACCCTGACCCTGACCCTGACCCTGACCCTGACCCTGACCCTGACCCTGACCCTGACCCTGACCCTGACCCTGACCCTGACCCTAACCCTAACCCTAACCCTGACCCTAACCCTAACCCTAACCCTAACCCTAACCCTAACCCTAACCCTAACCCTAATCTTAACACTGACCCTCACCCTCACCCTAACCCTAACCCTAACCCTTAACCTCACTCTCACCTTAACCCTCACATTCACCCTAAACCTCACCCTAACCCTACGCCTACCCCTCTCCCTAACCCTCACATTAACGCTAACCCTAACCCTAACCCCAACCCTAACCCTACCCCTAACTCTCAACCTCACACTAACCCTAAACCTAACCTTCACCCTCATCCTAACCCTAATCCTCACCCACACCCTAACCCTCAAACTCACCTGAAGCCTCTCCCTCACCCGAACCCTCATCCTCACCCTAAATCTCACCCTAAACATCACCCAAACCCTAACCCTCACCCTAACCCTAAACTTAACCCTCATCCTCACCCTAACCCTCACCCTAACCCTTATCCTCACCCTAACCCTAACCCTAACCCTAACCCTAACCCTAACCCTAACCCTAACCCTAACCCTAACCCTAACCCTGACCCTAACCCTAACCCTAACCCTAACCCTAACCCTAACCCTGACCCTGACCCTAACCCTGACCCTGACCCTGACCCTGACCCTGACCCTGACCCTGACCCTGACCCTGACCCTGACCCTGACCCTAACCCTAACCCTAACCCTAACCCTGACCCTAACCCTAACCCTAACCCTAACCCTAACCCTAACCCTAACCCTAACCCTGACCCTAAGCCTAACCCTAACCCTAACCCTAACCCTAACCGTAACCCTCACTCTGACCCTCACGCTAACACTCACCCTAACCCTAACCCTAAACCTTATCCTCACCTTAACCCTCACCCTAACCCTTACCCTCATCCTTTCCCTAACCCTAACCCTCACCCTCACCCTAACCCTAACCCAAACAATAACCCTAATGATTATCCTAACCCTAACCCTCACACTCACCCAAACCCAAACCTTAACCGTAACCCTCACCTTCACCCTCAACCTAAACCTCAACCTCACCCTCATCCTAACCCTCACCCTCACCCTAAACATCAACCTAACCGTAACCCTCTAAACCAAACCCTAACTCTAACCCTAACCTTCACCCTAACCCTAAACTTACCTCTCACCCTAACCCTCACCCTAACCCTAACCCTAAACTTTCCCTAACGCTAACCCTAACATTAACCCTCACCCTCATACTAAACATCACTCTAACGCTAACCCTCACCCTAACCCTAACCCTAAGCCTCATCCTAACCCTACCCCTCAACTTAACCTTCACCCTCCCCTAATCCTCACCCTAACTCTAACCCTAACCCTTACCTAAACAAAACCCTCACCCACACCCTCAACTTAACCCTCACCATAACCCTTACCTCACCCTAAACCTAACTCTAACCCTCAGCCTAAACCTAACCCTCACCCTAACCCTAAACCTACCCCTCACGCTAACCCTCATCCGAACCCTCACCCTAAACCTAACCCTCACCCTAAACCTAACCCTAACCCTCAACCTCACCGTAACACTCACCGTCACCCTAACACTCAACCTAACCCAAACCCTCACCCACACCCTAACCATCACACTCACCCGAACCCTAAACCTTACCCTAACCCTAAACCTCACCCTAAACATCACCCTAACCCTAACCTTCACCCTCACCCTCACCCTCACAATAAACATCAACTTAACCCTACATCTCAGCCTAACCCTAACCCTCTACCTGACCCTAAACCTCACCCTGACCCTCACCCTAACCCTAACCCTAACCCTAACCCTCACCGTAAACCTTACCCTTAACCTAACCCTCAACCTAAACCTAACCCTCACCCTAAACCTAACCCTCACACTAACCTTAACCCTAACCCTCACCCTCACCCTCTCAATACCCCTAACCCTAACCCTAATCTTAACACTGACCCTCACCCTCACCCTAACCCTAACCCTAACCCTTAACCTCACTCTCACCTTAACCCTCACATTCACCCTAAACCTCACCCTAACCCTACGCCTACCCCTCTCCCTAACCCTCACATTAACGCTAACCCTAACCCTAACCCCAACCCTAACCCTACCCCTAACTCTCAACCTCACACTAACCCTAAACCTAACCTTCACCCTCATCCTAACCCTAATCCTCACCCACACCCTAACCCTCAAACTCACCTGAAGCCTCTCCCTCACCCGAACCCTCATCCTCACCCTAAATCTCACCCTAAACATCACCCAAACCCTAACCCTCACCCTAACCCTAAACTTAACCCTCATCCTCACCATAACCCTCACCCTAACCCTAACCCTAACCCTAACCCTGACCCTGACCCTGACCCTGACCCTGACCCTAACCCTGACCCTGACCCTGACCCTGACCCTGACCCTGACCCTGACCCTGACCCTAACCCTGACCCTGACCCTGACCCTGACCCTGACCCTGACCCTGACCCTGACCCTGACCCTGACCCTGACCCTGACCCTGACCCTGACCCTAACCCTAACTCTAACCCTGACCCTAACCCTAACCCTAACCCTAACCCTAACCCTGACCCTAAGCCTAACCCTAACCCTAACCCTAACCCTAACCGTAACCCTCACTCTGACCGTCACGCTAACACTCACCCTAACCCTAACCCTAAACCTTATCCTCACCTTAACCCTCACCCTAACCCTTACCCTCATCCTTTCCCTAACCCTAACCCTCACCCTCACCCTAACCCTAACCCAAACAATAACCCTAATGATCATCCTAACCCTAACCCTCACACTCACCCAAACCCAAACCTTAACCGTAACCCTCACCTTCACCCTCAACCTAAACCTCAACCTCACCCTCATCCTAGCCCTCACCCTCACCCTAAACATCAACCTAACCGTAACCCTCTAAACCAAACCCTAACCTTCACCCTAACCCTAAACTTACCTCTCACCCTAACCCTCACCCTAACCCTAACCCTAAACTTTCCCTAACGCTAACCCTAACATTAACCCTCACCCTCATACTAAACATCACTCTAACGCTAACCCTCACCCTAACCCTAACCCTAAGCCTCATCCTAACCCTACCCCTCAACTTAACCTTCACCCTCCCCTAATCCTCACCCTAACTCTAACCCTAACCCTTACCTAAACAAAACCCTCACCCACACCCTCAACTTAACCCTCACCATAACCCTTACCTCACCCTAAACCTAACTCTAACCCTCAGCCTAAACCTAACCCTCACCCTAACCCTAAACCTACCCCTCACGCTAACCCTCATCCGAACCCTCACCCTAAACCTAACCCTCACCCTAAACCTAACCCTAACCCTCAACCTCACCGTAACACTCACCGTCACCCTAACACTCAACCTAACCCAAACCCTCACCCACACCCTAACCATCACACTCACCCGAACCCTAAACCTTACCCTAACCCTAAACCTCACCCTAAACATCACCCTAACCCTAACCTTCACCCTCACCCTCACCCTCACAATAAACATCAACTTAACCCTACATCTCAGCCTAACCCTAACCCTCTACCTGACCCTAAACCTCACCCTGACCCTCACCCTAACCCTAACCCTAACCCTAACCCTCACCGTAAACCTTACCCTTAACCTAACCCTCAACCTAAACCTAACCCTCACCCTAAACCTAACCCTCACACTAACCTTAACCCTAACCCTCACCCTCACCCTCTCAATACCCCTAACCCTAACCCTAATCTTAACACTGACCCTCACCCTCACCCTAACCCTAACCCTAACCCTTAACCTCACTCTCACCTTAACCCTCACATTCACCCTAAACCTCACCCTAACCCTACGCCTACCCCTCTCCCTAACCCTCACATTAACGCTAACCCTAACCCTAACCCCAACCCTAACCCTACCCCTAACTCTCAACCTCACACTAACCCTAAACCTAACCTTCACCCTCATCCTAACCCTAATCCTCACCCACACCCTAACCCTCAAACTCACCTGAAGCCTCTCCCTCACCCGAACCCTCATCCTCACCCTAAATCTCACCCTAAACATCACCCAAACCCTAACCCTCACCCTAACCCTAAACTTAACCCTCATCCTCACCCTAACCCTCACCCTAACCCTTATCCTCACCCTAACCCTAACCCTAACCCTAACCCTAACCCTAACCCTAACCCTAACCCTAACCCTAACCCTAACCCTAACCCTAACCCTACCCCTAACCCTGACCCTAACCCTAACCCTAACCCTAACCCTAACCCTAACCCTGACCCTGACCCTAACCCTGACCCTGACCCTGACCCTGACCCTGACCCTGACCCTGACCCTGACCCTGACCCTGACCCTGACCCTGACCCTTACCCTAACCCTAACCCTAACCCTGACCCTAACCCTAACCCTAACCCTAACCCTAACCCTAACCCTAACCCTAACCCTGACCCTAAGCCTAACCCTAACCCTAACCCTAACCCTAACCGTAACCCTCACTCTGACCCTCACGCTAACACTCACCCTAACCCTAACCCTAAACCTTATCCTCACCTTAACCCTCACCCTAACCCTTACCCTCATCCTTTCCCTAACCCTAACCCTCACCCTCACCCTAACCCTAACCCAAACAATAACCCTAATGATCATCCTAACCCTAACCCTCACACTCACCCAAACCCAAACCTTAACCGTAACCCTCACCTTCACCCTCAACCTAAACCTCAAACTCACCCTCATCCTAACCCTCACCCTCACCCTAAACATCAACCTAACCGTAACCCTCTAAACCAAACCCTAACTCTAACCCTAACCTTCACCCTAACCCTAAACTTACCTCTCACCCTAACCCTCACCCTAACCCTAACCCTAAACTTTCCCTAACGCTAACCCTAACATTAACCCTCACCCTCATACTAAACATCACTCTAACGCTAACCCTCACCCTAACCCTAACCCTAAGCCTCATCCTAACCCTACCCCTCAACTTAACCTTCACCCTCCCCTAATCCTCACCCTAACTCTAACCCTAACCCTTACCTAAACAAAACCCTCACCCACACCCTCAACTTAACCCTCACCATAACCCTTACCTCACCCTAAACCTAACTCTAACCCTCAGCCTAAACCTAACCCTCACCCTAACCCTAAACCTACCCCTCACGCTAACCCTCATCCGAACCCTCACCCTAAACCTAACCCTCACCCTAAACCTAACCCTAACCCTCAACCTCACCGTAACACTCACCGTCACCCTAACACTCAACCTAACCCAAACCCTCACCCACACCCTAACCATCACACTCACCCGAACCCTAAACCTTACCCTAACCCTAAACCTCACCCTAAACATCACCCTAACCCTAACCTTCACCCTCACCCTCACCCTCACAATAAACATCAACTTAACCCTACATCTCAGCCTAACCCTAACCCTCTACCTGACCCTAAACCTCACCCTGACCCTCACCCTAACCCTAACCCTAACCCTAACCCTCACCGTAAACCTTACCTTTAACCTAACCCTCAACCTAAACCTAACCCTCACCCTAAACCTAACCCTCACACTAACCTTAACCCTAACCCTCACCCTCACCCTCTCAATACCCCTAACCCTAACCCTAATCTTAACACTGACCCTCACCCTCACCCTAACCCTAACCCTAACCCTTAACCTCACTCTCACCTTAACCCTCACATTCACCCTAAACCTCACCCTAACCCTACGCCTACCCCTCTCCCTAACCCTCACATTAACGCTAACCCTAACCCTAACCCCAACCCTAACCCTACCCCTAACTCTCAACCTCACACTAACCCTAAACCTAACCTTCACCCTCATCCTAACCCTAATCCTCACCCACACCCTAACCCTCAAACTCACCTGAAGCCTCTCCCTCACCCGAACCCTCATCCTCACCCTAAATCTCACCCTAAACATCACC
This sequence comes from Dipodomys spectabilis, assembly GCF_019054845.1. Lineage (NCBI taxonomy): Eukaryota > Metazoa > Chordata > Mammalia > Rodentia > Heteromyidae > Dipodomys > Dipodomys spectabilis. Next base: position 62,298 of record NW_024871451.1, read on the forward strand.
CAAACCCTAACCCTCACCCTAACCCTAAACTTAACCCTCATCCTCACCCTAACCCTCACCCTAACCCTTATCCTCACCCTAACCCTAACCCTAACCCTAACCCTAACCCTAACCCTAACCCTAACCCTAACCCTGACCCTAACCCTAACCCTAACCCTAACCCTAACCCTAACCCTAACCCTGACCCTGACCCTGACCCTGACCCTAACCCTGACCCTGACCCTGACCCTCACCCTGACCCTGACCCTGACCCTGACCCTAACCCTGACCCTGACCCTGACCCTCACCCTGACCCTGACCCTGACCCTGACCCTGACCCTGACCCTGACCCTGACCCTGACCCTGACCCTGACCCTGACCCTGACTCTAACCCTAACCCTAACCCTGACCCTAACCCTAACCCTAACCCTAACCCTAACCCTAACCCTGACCCTAACCCTAACCCTAACCCTAACCCTAACCGTAACCCTCACTCTGACCCTCACGCTAACACTCACCCTAACCCTAACCCTAAACCTTATCCTCACCTTAACCCTCACCCTAACCCTTACCCTCATCCTTTTCCTAACCCTAACCCTCACCCTCACCCTAACCCTAACCCAAACAATAACCCTAATGATCATCCTAACCCTAACCCTCACACTCACCCAAACCCAAACCTTAACCGTAACCCTCACCTTCACCCTCAACCTAAACCTCAACCTCACCCTCATCCTAACCCTCACCCTCACCCTAAACATCAACCTAACCGTAACCCTCTAAACCAAACCCTAACTCTAACCCTAACCTTCACCCTAACCCTAAACTTACCTCTCACCCTAACCCTCACCCTAACCCTAACCCTAAACTTTCCCTAACGCTAACCCTAACATTAACCCTCACCCTCATACTAAACATCACTCTAACGCTAACCCTCACCCTAACCCTAACCCTAAGCCTCATCCTAACCCTACCCCTCAACTTAACCTTCACCCTCCCCTAATCCTCACCCTAACTCTAACCCTAACCCTTACCTAAACAAAACCCTCACCCACACCCTCAACTTAACCCTCACCATAACCCTTACCTCACCCTAAACCTAACTCTAACCCTCAGCCTAAACCTAACCCTCACCCTAACCCTAAACCTACCCCTCACGCTAACCCTCATCCGAACCCTCACCCTAAACCTAACCCTCACCCTAAACCTAACCCTAACCCTCAACCTCACCGTAACACTCACCGTCACCCTAACACTCAACCTAACCCAAACCCTCACCCACACCCTAACCATCACACTCACCCGAACCCTAAACCTTACCCTAACCCTAAACCTCACCCTAAACATCACCCTAACCCTAACCTTCACCCTCACCCTCACCCTCACAATAAACATCAACTTAACCCTACATCTCAGCCTAACCCTAACCCTCTACCTGACCCTAAACCTCACCCTGACCCTCACCCTAACCCTAACCCTAACCCTAACCCTCACCGTAAACCTTACCCTTAACCTAACCCTCAACCTAAACCTAACCCTCACCCTAAACCTAACCCTCACACTAACCTTAACCCTAACCCTCACCCTCACCCTCTCAATACCCCTAACCCTAACCCTAATCTTAACACTGACCCTCACCCTCACCCTAACCCTAACCCTAACCCTTAACCTCACTCTCACCTTAACCCTCACATTCACCCTAAACCTCACCCTAACCCTACGCCTACCCCTCTCCCTAACCCTCACATTAACGCTAACCCTAACCCTAACCCCAACCCTAACCCTACCCCTAACTCTCAACCTCACACTAACCCTAAACCTAACCTTCACCCTCATCCTAACCCTAATCCTCACCCACACCCTAACCCTCAAACTCACCTGAAGCCTCTCCCTCACCCGAACCCTCATCCTCACCCTAAATCTCACCCTAAACATCACCCAAACCCTAACCCTCACCCTAACCCTAAACTTAACCCTCATCCTCACCCTAACCCTCACCCTAACCCTTATCCTCACCCTAACCCTAACCCTAACCCTAACCCTAACCCTAACCCTAACCCTAACCCTAACCCTAACCCTAACCCTGACCCTAACCCTAACCCTAACCCTAACCCTAACCCTAACCCTAACCCTGACCGTAACCCTGACCCTGACCCTGACCCTGACCCTGACCCTGACCCTGACCCTGACCCTGAACCTGACCCTGAACCTAACCCTAACCCTAACCCTAACCCTGACCCTAACCCTAACCCTAACCCTAACCCTAACCCTAACCCTAACCCTAACCCTGACCCTAAGCCTAACCCTAACCCTAACCCTAACCCTAACCGTAACCCTCACTCTGACCCTCACGCTAACACTCACCCTAACCCTAACCCTAAACCTTATCCTCACCTTAACCCTCACCCTAACCCTTACCCTCATCCTTTCCCTAACCCTAACCCTCACCCTCACCCTAACCCTAACCCAAACAATAACCCTAATGATCATCCTAACCCTAACCCTCACACTCACCCAAACCCAAACCTTAACCGTAACCCTCACCTTCACCCTCAACCTAAACCTCAACCTCACCCTCATCCTAACCCTCACCCTCACCCTAAACATCAACCTAACCGTAACCCTCTAAACCAAACCCTAACTCTAACCCTAACCTTCACCCTAACCCTTATCTTACCTCTCACCCTAACCCTCACCCTAACCCTAACCCTAAACTTTCCCTAACGCTAACCCTAACATTAACCCTCACCCTCATACTAAACATCACTCTAACGCTAACCCTCACCCTAACCCTAACCCTAAGCCTCATCCTAACCCTACCCCTCAACTTAACCTTCACCCTCCCCTAATCCTCACCCTAACTCTAACCCTAACCCTTACCTAAACAAAACCCTCACCCACACCCTCAACTTAACCCTCACCATAACCCTTACCTCACCCTAAACCTAACTCTAACCCTCAGCCTAAACCTAACCCTCACCCTAACCCTAAACCTACCCCTCACGCTAACCCTCATCCGAACCCTCACCCTAAACCTAACCCTCACCCTAAACCTAACCCTAACCCTCAACCTCACCGTAACACTCACCGTCACCCTAACACTCAACCTAACCCAAACCCTCACCCACACCCTAACCATCACACTCACCCGAACCCTAAACCTTACCCTAACCCTAAACCTCACCCTAAACATCACCCTAACCCTAACCTTCACCCTCACCCTCACCCTCACAATAAACATCAACTTAACCCTACATCTCAGCCTAACCCTAACCCTCTACCTGACCCTAAACCTCACCCTGACCCTCACCCTAACCCTAACCCTAACCCTAACCCTCACCGTAAACCTTACCCTTAACCTAACCCTCAACCTAAACCTAACCCTCACCCTAAACCTAACCCTCACACTAACCTTAACCCTAACCCTCACCCTCACCCTCTCAATACCCCTAACCCTAACCCTAATCTTAACACTGACCCTCACCCTCACCCTAACCCTAACCCTAACCCTTAACCTCACTCTCACCTTAACCCTCACATTCACCCTAAACCTCACCCTAACCCTACGCCTACCCCTCTCCCTAACCCTCACATTAACGCTAACCCTAACCCTAACCCCAACCCTAACCCTACCCCTAACTCTCAACCTCACACTAACCCTAAACCTAACCTTCACCCTCATCCTAACCCTAATCCTCACCCACACCCTAACCCTCAAACTCACCTGAAGCCTCTCCCTCACCCGAACCCTCATCCTCACCCTAAATCTCACCCTAAACATCACCCAAACCCTAACCCTCACCCTAACCCTAATCTTAACCCTCATCCTCACCCTAACCCTCACCCTAACCCTTATCCTCACCCTAACCCTAACCCTAACCCTAACCCTAACCCTAACCCTAACCCTAACCCTAACCCTAACCCTAACCCTAACCCTAACCCTGACCCTGACCATGACCCTGACCCTGACCCTGACCCTGACCCTGACCCTGGCCCTGACCCTGACCCTGACCCTGACCCTGACCCTGACCCTAACCCTAACCCTAACCCTAACCCTGACCCTAACCCTAACCCTAACCCTAACCCTAACCCTAACCCTAACCCTGACCCTAAGCCTAACCCTAACCCTAACCCTAACCCTAACCGTAACCCTCACTCTGACCCTCACGCTAACACTCACCCTAACCCTAACCCTAAACCTTATCCTCACCTTAACCCTCACCCTAACCCTTACCCTCATCCTTTCCCTAACCCTAACCCTCACCCTCACCCTAACCCTAACCCAAACAATAACCCTAATGATCATCCTAACCCTAACCCTCACACTCACCCAAACCCAAACCTTAACCGTAACCCTCACCTTCACCCTCAACCTAAACCTCAACCTCACCCTCATCCTAACCCTCACCCTCACCCTAAACATCAACCTAACCGTAACCCTCTAAACCAAACCCTAACTCTAACCCTAACCTTCACCCTAACCCTAAACTTACCTCTCACCCTAACCCTCACCCTAACCCTAACCCTAAACTTTCCCTAACGCTAACCCTAACATTAACCCTCACCCTCATACTAAACATCACTCTAACGCTAACCCTCACCCTAACCCTAAGCCTCATCCTAACCCTACCCCTCAACTTAACCTTCACCCTCCCCTAATCCTCACCCTAACTCTAACCCTAACCCTTACCTAAACAAAACCCTCACCCACACCCTCAACTTAACCCTCACCATAACCCTTACCTCACCCTAAACCTAACTCTAACCCTCAGCCTAAACCTAACCCTCACCCTAACCCTAAACCTACCCCTCACGCTAACCCTCATCCAAACCCTCACCCTAAACCTAACCCTCACCCTAAACCTAACCCTAACCCTCAACCTCACCGTAACACTCACCGTCACCCTAACACTCAACCTAACCCAAACCCTCACCCACACCCTAACCATCACACTCACCCGAACCCTAAACCTTACCCTAACCCTAAACCTCACCCTAAACATCACCCTAACCCTAACCTTCACCCTCACCCTCACCCTCACAATAAACATCAACTTAACCCTACATCTCAGCCTAACCCTAACCCTCTACCTGACCCTAAACCTCACCCTGACCCTCACCCTAACCCTAACCCTAACCCTAACCCTCACCGTAAACCTTACCCTTAACCTAACCCTCAACCTAAACCTAACCCTCACCCTAAACCTAACCCTCACACTAACCT